>NC_134687.1:656893695-656923250 GCF_050947455.1 Rhinoderma darwinii
GGAGGCAGAAGGATGGAGCAGGAGCACAAAGACACAGATGCTGTTGTCAATAAAAGTCTTTGAAGAGGAGAGGAGGAGCAGAAGCAGAGAGAGTAGTCAAAGGCTGCTGGTAAGAGTTATATGTCACCTTTGTGCTGGATTTTTCGCTACACTGCTCCTTACTGTTGTATGATGTGCTCCATGCAGCTGCAGCTTCAAAGGGTGTGCTACAGAGAGATAGTAGACCAGGGTGGCTCTGTGTGCAGTGTATAGAAGATATGATAGCAGTTAGGCTCCACCCACTACCTCAGGGAAAACTGAAATTTAAAGATAGTGCCTGCAGAGGGAAAACTGCTAAAAGAATGCCAGATACAAGTCATATAATGCCAGAAATAGTGTTATTCCTCCTGTACACACATGGCAGATTATTCTGAAAAGTCGTCTAAAAATTAGGTATGCTTTAAGGGTCTTTATGAAGTTTTCAAAATCGGTTTAAAGATGTGTTTTTTTTATATTGGATTAAAAAAACAGATTTATGATTATTAGGAAGCACCTATTTTAACCAGTTGCTGACTACCCATAGATTATAAATGTCCTGGTGGTCCACACCTATCTCTGCAAGGATGTTTTAAAACATGCAGCTGAGTTTTCCCCTCTACTCCTCCTTCACTCCATCACAGTTAAATAGATCACTTATTTTATTACACAACGTCGAAGCCCTATATGTTCTGAGAAAAACAAGACCAAATAAATATAGGTTGGCAGAGAAATTGAACAACAATTTGCTTTTAAATTGTCACATGACTAAAACGTGAATGAGGCCACTTCATTTCATTAGGTTCACATTATCAGTACTTGATAGGATCCTCTTTCCCCTTAGAACAGTCTGAATTCTTAGTGGAATGATATTACTATGTAGTGGAAACCTTTATTACAGATTCTGATTATTAACTACACTCTGTCTATTCCACTGCATCCCACAGATGTTCTTTAAAATTGAGATCCGGTGACTATTCAGCCATTTGGATATGCAGACCTCATTATCATGTCCATGAATTCATCCTGTGATTTGTCTCATGACACATTATCTTGTTAAATGTAGTTTGTGGGCAATATTAGACTGTAACAATATTAAGTTAAGATTGTGTATGCCTCATTAGTATTTAAGCGGCCAAATGTGTTGGCAGAGAACAGGCTTCATTGCCAGACAAGGTTCTGCTTTTCCAAAAAAATAAATTTATTAAGTCAAGCTTTATGTAATAAATTAATAGTGGAGGACTGAGTGTAGACCAGAATCCTGGACTGTCATGGATTTATTTTAAAGTGTTATACAAAGCGTTATAAGGCTGGAATGGAGTAAAAAGGCTTGGCTTAAACTTCTTCCTGCTTGATCCACTTCCGACTTTGGCTCAAAACACTGCATGTGTGTTTCCAGCCTAATACGAATGTTATAAATTTGTAAACTTTTCTATTGTGAAACAAAATCTATTTTTTTTTTTAATCCTAACAGAAAATCCCACTAAGAACTCTGAGGGAAACGTCACGTCATTGCTAAATTATAAAGTAGAAGATGAAGATATAATGCAGCAGTCTTCAGGAAAAAACCTCATTACCCTCAATATACATCCAGGACTTCACAGTAAAGACCTATCATATAATTTCACTAAGGGGGGATTCACACGAGCGTGTATTCGGTCCGTGCTGGCCGCGTGGTTTTCACGCGGCACGCATGGACCAATACAAGTCTATGGGGCAGTACAAATTAACCTAGCCTAAAAATTCTAGACTGTTCATGTCTTTGACAGTGGGCAAACTTACAAAATCAGCAAGGGATCAAATACTTATTTCCTTCACTGTATATATATATATATATATATATATATATATATATATATATATATATATATAATACATATATATAAAAAAAACATCTATTCCAGCATTGTTTTCCGCGTTTTAAATTTACGCAGTTCACTGTGCGGTTTGTGTCACACGTTACCGTTATTCTATGGGTCAGTATGTTTTCAGTGATACCACATATGTGTAGGTTTTTATGTTTTACTACGTTTGCACAATAAAAAACATTTTAAACAAAACTCTTTGTATTTGCATCCCCACTTTCCCATAACTTTTGTATTAATCCATCAATGTGGCCATGTGGCGGCTTGTTGTTTGCAGGACGAGGTGTAGTTTACATTGGTGCTATTTTGGATTACATGGGACTTATTGATTAACATTTACTTAGCTTTTATTTCCATACCCCCCAAAAAAGTTATTTCGCCGTGGCTTTTGCATTCACCATGTGGTTGAAATAAAGTATAAACTTTATTGTTCGGACGTTACGACCACAGTGATACCATACATGTTTATTATTTCTTTGTTAGGCGGTTGTTGTTTGCGTTTGCAGGCCATTGATGGGTGGAAAAAAATTATCTATTTTTTCACAAATGTGTAATTTTAAAGACAGATTTATTTGCAAAGCGAACATGAGAATGAAGAAACACACCCCAAAATCTATCACCCTGCTTCTCCTGTGTTAAAAAAATAATGCCATGGTGGCCCTAATGCGCTGCCTAGACACACGGCTGGGCCAAAACGGAGAGGAGCACCCGGTGGCTTTCAGGACACATACTTTGCTTGAAAATGTTTTAGTCCCCACTTCCCATTTGGAGAGGCATTAAAGAGGCTCTGTCACCACATTATAAGTGCCCTATCTCCCACATAATGTGACTGGCGCTGTCATTTAGATAACAACAGTGTTTTTTATTTAGAAAAATTGTCATTTTTTAGCAAGTTATGAGCAATTTTAGATTTATGCTAATTCGTTTCTTAATGCCCAACTGGGCATTTTTTAACTTTTGACCAATTAGGCATTGTAAAGAGAAGTGTATGGCGCTGACCAATCAGTGACCAATCAGCGTCATACACTTCTCTCCATTCATGTCCATTTGTACTCAGCACAGCGTGATCTCGTGAGATCATGCTGTGCTGTCACATACACCCACATTAACTTTACTGAAGTGTCTTGAGAGTGAATAGACATCACCTCCAGCCAGGACGCCATGTCTATTCACACTTCCAACACTTCGGTAAAGCTTATGTGGGACTTACTCACACAGCACAGCGTGATCTCGATGTGCTGTAATTAAGTCCCACACAAACTTTACCGAAGTGTCGGGAGTGTGAATAGACATCGCGTCCTGGCTAAGGAAATGCCTATTCACTCTCGAGAGCAGAAAAATAATCTGTACTGGACTGAAGGGTAATATATAAAAAAAATGGAGGAAAATTATCCAACTATGTGACAAGCTCGAGTTTGTTCACAAGATTAAAAAAAACACCTCTTTAAGCTGCCAGAACGATAGAAATACCCCATAATGACCCTATTTAGAAAACTGGACCACTTCTGGTATTTCTGGAATTAATGCAAAGCAAGTGGGAAAAAAAATATTGAAATCATTTCAAAGAGTGTTTTTTTTTGTAAAGCCCACATGAAAATTAAGAAACACACCCCAAAATGTATCACCGTTTGTCCTGTGTCCTGTGGGCCTAAAATGTAGGGAGCACTCTTTGGTTTTTCATACACAATTGAATGGATTCCAGGCCCCATCCCATATTTGTAGAGGCATTATGCTGCCAGAATGATAGAAACCCTCAAGAAATGACTACTTTTTTAGAACTACTCCCCTAGGGGTGTAGTAAGCATGCTGAACGTAAAATTTTTGTAGGAGGAAATAATGGCAATTGTTTTAGAATATGGGTATTGGAATATGGGTATATATATATATTGTTTTCTTCACATTTTTAATACATTTTCACATTAAATGGGAGAAATAAATATCTGTAAATCGGTGACTGTGTTAGAAAAATGTTTAATTCTTATCTAGGGATGCACGATGCATCGAAATTTCGATACCATGTCGATTCTGCGTGGGGGCAAACGGTTCAATACCGTAAATTTATGTATTTTGATACTAAGCTGTGTGGCCGCACAGCTTAGTATTGAAATAAATGAAGAGAGCATGGCGCGTGCGCCGTGTAATGCGCCTGCGATGTTCTTATCTTACAGTGACCATTTCACACATTCTCAGATTATCATTGGTGGCAGTAGAGAAATGAAGGAGGAGCATTCCTCCCTCCTACTGTGACGTCCCGTTCATCATTAGTGCCGGCCGCGTCACAGTAGGAGGGAGGAACGCTCCTCCTTCCCTTCTCTACTGCCACTACTGATAATCTGAGAATGTGAGAAAGGGGCAGGGAGGGGACGGTCACGAGCATCACAGGTTTCCTGATGACGTGCCTGTGTCGCTCACGCTGCAGTGTAGTGACAGATCGGCCCCAGGCAGGTATTATAGCCGAGCACAAGCTTGATATAAAGGCAGACTGCATTGAGGAACATTGGGGTTAATAAGACCCACATTAACCGCAATGTTGCCATTATGTGAGGGAAATGATGGTCACTTATCATTAATGTGAGGCACAGGGTGTTATGAATTTAGTACCTCCATGTACCTCACATTAATAGTAATTCACCCCATCATGTACCTCACACATTAACCCAATGTTTCCCTTTACAACAGTGAGCAAGGTACTTGATGGGATCACTTGCTATAATGATTATAGTGGGCCTCATTGGGTTAATGTGTGAGGGAAATGATGTGGTTAATTCACATGGCTGTGTTCGGTGCGTGAGATACAGACCGTATGTCGCCTGCTTTTCCTGGATCCAACATAGTTCAGAAGGCCGGGCTCCTAGCATCATAGTCATCCATGCTGCCGTGAGTCATTGCCTCCCCGCGGGAATACTGTCCTGTAGTGTTTACAGTACGGGAGCCCGGCTTTCTGAACTATGTTGAATCCAGCAAAAGCGGGTGCCATATGGACTGTATCTCACGCACCAAACACAGCCATGGGAGTTAACTACATGTTTTCCCTCACACATTAACCCAATAGTGCCCATTATAATCATTATAAGTGATTCCATCAAGTACCTCGCTCACAGTTGTAATGGGCAACATTGGGTTAATGCGGGGTACATGATGGGGTTAATTACGATTAATGTGAGGCACATGGAGGTTAAAAATTGAGAACACCTCATGCCACACATCAGCAAATGGAAGGACTTTATATTTTAGAGTTTTTTTTTTTTATTATTGGCAAAGTATCGTTTTGGTATCGAGTATCGGAATACTACTCTAAGTATCGTATCGAAATCCAAATTCTGGTATCGTGACAACAAAACTGTTATCTTCGGGGGCGATAAAGATGAAAAGTGACGCTATTTTCTCATAAGGGAGGCAAATGCCTAAAAATAAAATGTCTTGCTAACAAAGCAGTTCTCCCACATCTGTGTCATTCTGATGTCGTTGTGAACAGTATTCTGGTCTTATATATAATAAATTATAGCAGAAAAATAATCTGTACAGGACTGAAGGGCAATATATTAAAAAAAAAAATGGAGGAAAATGTATCCAACTACAGTGAAGGAAATAAGTATTTGATCCCTTGCTGATTTTGTAAGTTTGCCCACTGTCAAAGTCATGAACAGTCTAGAATTTTTAGGCTAGGTTAATTCTACCAGTGAGAGATAGATTATATTAAAAAAACAACAGAAAATCACATTGTCAAAATTATATATATTTATTTGCATTGTGCACAGAGAAATAAGTATTTGATCCCTTTGGCAAACAAGACTTAATACTTGGTGGTAAAACCCTTGTTGGCAAGCACAGCAGTCAGACGTTTTTTGTAGTTGATGATGAGGTTTGCACACATGTTAGATGGAATTTTGGCCCACTCCTCTTTGCAGATCATCTGTAAATCATTAAGATTTCGAGGCTGTCGCTTGGCAACTCGGATCTTCAGCTCCCTCCATAAGTTTTCGATGGGATTAAGGTCTGGAGACTGGCTAGGCCACTCCATGACCTTAATGTGCTACTTTTTGAGCCACTCCTTTGTTGCCTTGGCTGTATGTTTCGGGTCATTGTCGTGCTGGAAGACCCAGCCACGAGCCATTTTTAATGTCCTGGTGGAGGGAAGGAGGTTGTCACTCAGGATTGGACGGTGCATGGCTCCATCCATTCTCCCATTGATGCGGCGAAGTAGTCCTGTGCCTTTAGCAGAGAAACACCCCCAAAACATAATGTTTCCACCTCCATGCTTGACAGTGGGGACGGTGTTCTTTGGGTCATAGGCAGCATTTCTCTTCCTCCAAACACAGCGAGTTGAATTAATGCCAAAGAGCTCAATTTTAGTCTCATCTGACCACAGCACCTTCTCCCAATCACTCTCAGAATCATCCAGATGTTCATTTGCAAACTTCAGACGGGCCTGTACATGTGCCTTCTTGAGCAGGGGGACCTTGCGGGCACTGCAGGATTTTAATCCATTACGGCGTAATGCGTTACTAATGGTTTTTCTTGGTGACTGTGGTCCCAGCTGCTTTGAGATCATTAACAAGTTCCCCCCGTGTAGTTTTCAGCTGAGTTCTCACCTTCCTCAGGATCAAGGATACCCCACGAGGTGAGATTTTGCATGGAGCCCCAGATCGATGTCGATTGACAGTCATTTTGTATGTCTTCCATTTTCTTACTATTGCACCAACAGTTGTCTCCTTCTCACCCAGCGTCTTGCTTATGGTTTTGTAGCCCATTCCAGCCTTGTGAAGGTCTATGATCTTGTCCCTGACATCCTTAGAAAGCTCTTTGGTCTTGCCCATGTTGTAGAGGTTAGAGTCATACTGATTAAATGAGTCTGTGGACAGGAGTCTTTTATACAGGTGACCATGTAAGACAGCTGTCTTTAATGCAGGCACCGAGTTGATTTGGAGCGTGTAACTGGTCTGGAGGAGGCTGAACTCTTAATGGTTGGTAGGGGATCAAATACTTATTTCTCTGTGCACAATGCAAATAAATATATATAATTTTGACTGTGTGATTTTCTTTTTTTTTATATATAATCTATCTCTCACTGGTAAAATTAACCTAGCCTAAAAATTCTAGACTGTTCATGACTTTGACAGTGGGCAAACTTACAAAATCAGCAAGGGATCAAATACTTATTTCCTTCACTGTATATGGCAAACTCGAGTTTGTTCTGTCGTGGAAGTCAATGGCTCAAAATATAGGAGACTGAAATTTAGACGAGTGTTCCAGGCACTTTATCCAGCATCCTAATCAGGATATTTCATACCGATATATATCGAGAGAGGAGAAATAACACACAGACGCTGCTGGTATGCCCAAAATACTCCTCTGGGGGTTTATTTCCAAACTCCATTACAATACTATCATTCAGAAGGGGTGCAGGCTTGAGGTTAATCAATCAGAGACAATGTGACAATATTTGTTATTCAGCCAATTACAGACACACGATACATTCCAGATACATCATTATAATTCTTCACACATCAGGTTTGCAGGTGGCCTTATCTCTCTTGGCAAGAATATTCCTGTAAGATGGGGGAGGCACTCCCACATGCATATTTGCCACCCTACCATCTGACTCCCTGTTCCTTCTCTGCAAGCTTCGTATGTGAACCAAGGTCAAAGATAACTAACTTTAATAACATGCTAAATCAACATTAATATACTTGTCTTAAAGGAACAATTACTTTTTTATTCACTACAAAAGAACCAAGATGGGAACTCCAGACAAGATGGCCGCTGCACGAAATTAAATCATTTAAACATTATTATAATCACTTTCACATAATACATATCTTAGTAATTCGGCATCCTGCTTGATAATTCATAATGTAATTTCATACAGAGAATATAAGCAAATAAACCATCCTTCACAAACCCCCCTTTTTCTCATATTAAATTACATAAATTATTTATTATGATTGTAAACCTCAAACAATATAGCAATAGGGCCACAACTAATTCTATAATGCCATCACCAAAGTCCGGTTTGGGTATAGGGTCCCATTAGTGTGTTGACGAGTCCTGTACATCATCATCCTCTTCCATCTTCTGCTCTTCACTGACTGTCACCCTCAGGGTAACCCACACAATTATGGTGTCAGACTGTACGGTCGTGTCCTGTGGGGGATTTATTATTACCCCCTCCTAAAACACTTGGATACTGGTAACGGGTTCACTTAGGTTTTTTGGTCTTTGCTTTACTTTGACCTTTGCTGATGTCATCAGGACTTTGCTTGGTCCTTCTCATCTGTCAGACACACCGTCTCTTTTTACTATACGTCACCGTGCTGTACTGTGAGCCTGGGGTGAGTTCCCACGTAGACTGATTAGTGGAGTTTTATTGCGACTACCACAAACCCTCCGCATCTGTCCTCTTCCTCCGGCAAGTTGCTTGTCTGGGCGGCTGCTTAGAATTGTGACACTGCCATCAGTTCAGGACAAGCGCGTTGTATTGGCTCCGGCTGCGCCTGCCGCATCTCAGAGATGGAGTTAATCATTTTAAAGTCTTTTAGTTCATATTTACTGGTACTTGCTGGGGAACCCCAACCCTTGTCAATTGTTAAAATAAATGCTAATCTAGTGATAACATTTACATAATATAAAAATTGTTCTAAGTACATACAATAACAATGTCAGGCCCTTAAACTAAATCAAACACACACCTTTATATAAGAAAAAGTTCTCTGTCCAAATGGACAGGGCACCTAGAACATGTGTAGTTACTGGGTACATTGTATTTGAACTTGGTGCTACACTTTTCAGCAGGATTTGTACCTTGATCTGAGCTGATTGCCTGGAACAGCTCCAACTCACAAAAAATATACACAGATTCCACATGTTTATCTGACAAATGACGCAAACCAATTTTTCTTACTCTGATTTGTATTGCCTGGGAAGGCCTCTCAAAGTCTGTTCTCTTCGTGGGAGGCGGGTATGATAAAGTTGGCACCGGTCTGCCAGGACTGTTCTGTAGGCAAATCAAACAGCTCTAACAGAATTTAGCAGCAACAGCTGTAAAGCCTGGGACAAACCAATTATATCTTACCACATCGATCCTTGCAGTCTTAGGGCATATGTGAGGTCATACACCATCAATGCAAGTGCCACCAAGAGTGCCTTCCTCTATCCTTCCACATTCTGTTAGAATCTGGTTCTCACACCTTCCGCTCCTAGTTGAACTCTTCCTGTGGAGAACAGTCTTTTTCATTGCATAATCATTAATTGATCTTAAATCAGATAATTCAATTGAAGAAAAACATTACCAAATAAGATCTTTACATTAAACGTTCACATTGAGCAGTAACAAGAAGTGATACATGCAAACTAATTTTTCCTCTCTCTCTCTCTTTCCTTTCACAAAAAAAAAATGTTTTCAAAAGGGAATATCCGTTTTATCTGACGCCTACAATAGTCCAATGCTGAAGCACACTGGTCTAGAACTTTACATAAAACTTAACCTCAGTTTTTACTTCTTGAATACAGTTATTAAACAAACTAAGTTTGGAATAGCATCTGGAGAACTGCTGACATCTTATTGTACAAACACTAGTTCAATACTTGGGATAAAAATGATTCCCCTGTCACTACACACAAATTCTGTGTAAAGGATCTGCCAGGCACTACGTCTGTGGATACTCCCAGGATTAATCAGTCGACACCTGAGGCCAGACCTCTTAGACTGACACCGGCTCCCACCAATCAGGGTGGCAGGCTCAGGAGTGGGAGAGCCCATCGCGGCCTGGTCAGTCGGAGTTAGCTCCGCCCCCTGTCCATTTATACCTGCCGTTTTCTCTTCCTCATTGCTTGTTATTCTTCTTGGATTCCTGGCCCCACTGCTGCCTTGCTCCAGCCTGCTTCTGCCGTGCTTCTGCCTTGCTTCAGTTCCCACTTATCCTGCTTCGCTCTGCCCCTGGCTTGCTTCCTGCTCCGTGCTCTGCGTTTGTATACTCCACTACATCCTGATCCTGACTGGCTCGTTCACCACTCCGTTTCCTCACGGTGTTCCGTGGGCTACTGCCCCTTCCCTTGCTTGTTCCCTGTTTGTATCCCCTTGCACTTAGTCAGCGTAGGGACCACCGCCAAGTTGTACCCCGTCGCCTAGGGCGGGTCGTTGCAAGTAGGCAGGGACAGGGCGGTGGGTAGATTAGGGCTCACTTGTTCCCTTCACCTCCTTCCTGCCATAACATAATAACAAGCCCATACCTAGTCTACCATTCCTCCTACGCTGACGCTATCATGGACCCCCTTGAGACCCTGACCCAGCAGATGCAGGGCCTCTCCCTACAGGTCCAGGCCCTGGCTCAAAGGGTCAACCAGTCTGACGCTGCCATAGTAGTACCCCTCACCTCACCTCTAGAACCCGACCTCAAGTTACCTGACCGGTTCTCAGGGGACCGTAAGACTTTTCTCTCCTTCCGGGAGAGTTGCAGACTGTACTTCCGTCTAAAACCTCACTCCTCAGGTTCCGAGAACCAGCGGGTGGGTATCATTATATCCCGACTCCAGGAAGGGCCCCAAGAGTGGGCCTTCTCCTTGGCTCCTGACGCCCCTGAACTTTCCTCCGTCGATCGTTTTTTCTCTGCCCTCGGACTCCTTTACGACGAGACTCACAGGACTGCCTTAGCCGAAAGTCAGCTGGTGACCTTACGTCAGGGTAGGAGACCTGTTGAGGAATACTGTTCTGATTTTAGAAAGTGGTGCGTAGCTTCTCGGTGGAACGACCCGGCCCTAAGGTGTCAGTTTAGGTTAGGATTATCTGACGCCCTGAAGGATCTGCTTGTTAGCTACCCCTCTTCTGACTCCCTAGACCAGGTTATGGCCCTAGCAGTACGACTTGACCGACGTCTCAGGGAACGTCAGCTTGAACGTTTCAATGTTTTCCCCTCTGACTTCCCTGCGATTCCCCCCGAGGTCCCGTCTCCTCGCTCTTCCACGGAAGACTCGGAGGTACCTATGCAACTCGGGGCCTCCATGTCCCCTCGACAACGTAGAGAGTTCCGCAGGAAGAATGGTCTCTGCTTCTATTGTGGGGGTGACAAGCATCTACTGAACACCTGTCCCAGGCGCAAGAATAAGCAGCCGGAAAACTTCCGCGCCTAAGTGATCATCGGGGAGGTCACTTGGGCGCACAGGTATTTCCCGTTAATATGAAACGCAATAAAATTTTGCTTCCCTTTCAGGTCTCGTTTGCTGGCCGGTCTGCCACTGGCAGTGCCTTCGTGGATTCTGGCTCATCTGCTAATATCATGTCTGTGGAATTTGCTATGTCTCTAAAAATGCCTTTTATTGATTTGCCTTATCCTGTCCCGGTAGTGGGTATCGACTCCACTCCTCTTGCTAATGGTTATTTTACTCAGCATACTCGTTTTTGAACTCCTTGTTGGCTCCATGCATTTGGAGCAGTGCTCTGTACTGGTGATGCAGGGATTATCGTCCGATCTGGTATTAGGTCTTCCCTGGTTGCAGCTGCATAATCCCACGTTTGATTGGAATACTGGAGATCTCACCAAATGGGGTAGTGAATGCCTGACGTCATGTCTTTCGGTTAACTCTATTTCTCCACGTGAGGAGGTAAACACGCTACCTGAGTTTGTTCAGGACTTCGCTGATGTGTTTTCTAAGGAGGCCTCCGAGGTGTTGCCCCCTCATAGAGATTACGATTGCGCCATCGATTTGGTACCTGGTGCTAAGCTTCCTAAGGGTAGGATATTTAATCTTTCTGTAATGGCAGGGGGTAGGGAGACAGACAAGTGAGCCCTAATCTACCCGCCACTCTGTCCCTGCCTACTTGCAACGACCCGCCCTAGGCGACGGGGTACAACTGGGCGTCGGTCCCTGCGCTCAGTAAGTGCACAACAAACATACAAAGGAACACAAGCAAGAAAAAGGGGCCGTTGCCCACGGCAACACCGTGAGCAACCAGAGTGGTGAACGAGCAGAGTCAAGCCAGGAGTGTGCGAGGTACAAAACGAAAAGCAGAAGAGTAGTCGGTAAGCCAGGGTCTGTATGGAGCAGGATCAAAAATAGCAGGAGCTGTAGCTGGGCCAGGAAACCACAAGGAAAGAATCACAAGCACCGAGGGACAAGAAGTGCAGGCTTAAATAGACCGAGGGCGGGAGCTAGCTGAGTCTGGCCAGGTTACGATAGGTTCTCCCACTCCTAAGCCTGCCAGCCTGAATGGTGGAAGCAGGAGTCAGTCTCAGGGATGTATTCTCAGGTGCTGACTGATTAGTTCTGGGAGTTAACCCCGAAGCTGTGCCTGGCAGATCCTTTACAGTACCCCCCCTTTTATGAGGGGCCACCGGACCCTTTCTAAGTGGACCTGGCTTACTGGGGAAACGCAGGTGGAACCTCCTGACCAATACCCCAGCGTGAACATCCCGGGCGGGTACCCAAGTCCTCTCCTCGGGCCCGTATCCTCTCCAATGGACCAGGTACTGGAGGGAGCCTTGGACCATCTTGCTGTCCACAATCCTGGCCACCTCGAATTCCACCCCCTCAGGGGTGAGGATGGGAACAGGAGGTCTCCTCGAGGGAGCCAAGGACGGGGAGCAGCGTTTGAGGAGGGAGGCATGAAACACGTTGTGTATCCGAAAAGACGGGGGTAACTCCAGCCGGAAGGAGACAGGATTGAGGACCTCAATGACCTTATACGGCCCAATAAACCGGGGAGCAAACTTCTTGGACGGAACCTTGAGACGCAAGTTCCTAGACGACAACCACACCAGATCCCCGACCATAAACAGGGGTTAGCAGAACGTTTTTTATCAGCCTGAGTTTTTTGTACGCTCTGGGACACCTCTAGGTTTTTCTGAACCTGGGCCCAGACTGTGCACAGTTCCTGATTAACGACCTCTACCTCGGGATTGTTGGAACTACCAGGTGAAACGGAGGAGAACCGTGGATTAAACCCAAAATTACAAAAAAAAGGAGAGACCCCTGACGAGTTACTGACCCGGTTATTAAGGGAAAATTCGGCGAGGGGAATGAAAGAGACCCAATCAAATTGACAGTCAGAGACAAAACACCTTAAGTATTGTTCTAGAGATTGATTAGTCCTCTCCGTTTGGCCATTGGTTTCAGGATGGAAGGCAGAGGAGAAGGACAGATCAATCCCCAACTTCATACACAAGGCTCTCCAAAACAATGAAACAAATTGTACCCCTCTGTCCGAAACAATAATTGACAGGGACCCCATGGAGACGCAGGATGTGTTTGACAAACAAGGTAGCCAACGTTTTGGCGTTGGGTAGTTTCTTGAGGGACACAAAGTGGCACATCTTACTGAAGCGGTCCACCACCACCCACACCACCAACTTGCTTTGGGATGGAGGCAAATCGGTGATAAAATCCATGGAGATATGTGTCCAAGGTCTCTGGGGAATGGGCAACGAACGCAGTAAGCCCGCTGGTCGGGACCTGGGAGTCTTGGACCTAGCACAAACCTCACAAGCGGCGACGTAGGCCTTAACGTCTTTAGGCAACCCAGGCCACCAATAATTTCTGGTAATGAGGTGTTTGGTACCCAGGATGCCAGGATGGCCAGATAGTGCGGAGTCATGATTTTCCCTAAGTACCCTTAGCCGGAATTGCAGGGGAACAAACAGCTTGTTCTCAGGAAGGTTCCCGGGAGCTGCACCTTGATCAGCAGCAATATCAGAGACTAAATCAGAATCGATCGAGGAAATGATTATACCTGGAGGCAAAATACAAGCAGGATCTTCCTCCGAAGGAGGGCTGGCCATGAAGCTACGCGACAGTGCATCAGCCTTAATATTTTTAGACCCAGCCCTATAGGTAACCAAAAAATTGAATCTGGTAAAATATAACGCCCATCGAGATTGTCTCGGGTTTAGCCTCCGGGCAGATTCTAGGAAAACCAGATTCTTGTGGTCGGTAAGGACCGTTACCTGGTGCCTATCCCCCTCCAGGAAGTGGCGCCACTCTTCAAATGCCCATTTAATGGCTAAGAGTTCGCGGTTGCAATTATCATAGTTACTTTCAGTTGGCGAAAACTTCCTGGAGAAGTAGGCACAGGGGCGGAGATGGGTGAGGGACCTGGTACCCTGGGACAAGACGGCCCCCACTCCCACCTCAGATGCGTCAACTTCCACGATAAATGGCTCCATTTGGTTGGGCTGAACCAGCACCGGGGCCGAGACAAAGCACTTCTGAAGGACCTCAAAAGCCTGGACAGCCTCAGGAGGCCAGTGGAGGAGATCAGCACCTTTGCGAGTGAGGTCCGTAAGGGGCTTAGCGATGACCGAGAAGTTAGCAATAAATCTCCTGTAATAATTAGCGAACCCCAAAAAACACTAACGCCTTCAGGGAGGCAGGTTGGACCCATTCCGCCACAGCCTGAACCTTGGCGGGGTCCATGCCGAATTTATGAGTGAGGATTTGACACAAAAATGGAATCTCCTGTACCCCAAACACACATTTTTCGGTTTTAGCAAACAGTTTGTTTTCCCGAAGGACCTGGAGGACCTTCCTGACATGCTCAATGTGGGAGGACCAGTCCTTGGAAAACACCAGTATGTCATCAAGGAACACTACCAGAAAAACCCCCAGGTAATTTCTCAAAATCTCATTTATGAAATTCTGGAAGACCGCAGGGGCATTACACAACCCAAAGGGCATGACGAGGTATTCGAAATGGCCTTCGGGCGTGTTAAACACAGTCTTCCACTCATCCCCCTCTTTGATGCGAATAAGGTTATACGCCCCCCGTAGATCCAATTTAGAAAACCATTGGGCCCCCTGAACCTGATTAAAGAGATCAGGAATCAAAGGAAGGGGATACTGGTTCCTTACCGTGACCTTATTCAGGCTACGGTAGTCAATGCATGGCCTAAGACCACCATCCTTCTTCCCCACGAAGAAGAAGCCAGCACCTACCGGAGAAGAAGAGGGACGAATGTAACCCTTGGCCAGGGATTCCTGGATATACACTCTCATAGCTTCACGTTCGGGACAAGAAAGATTAAATATCCTACCCTTAGGAAGCTTAGCTCCTGGTACCAATTCGATAGCGCAATCGTATTCTCTATGAGGAGGTAACACTTCGGAGGCCTCCCTAGAGAAAACATCAGCGAAGTCCTGAACAAACTCGGGTAGCGTATTCGCCTCCTTAGGGGGAGAAATAGAATTAACAGAAAAACATGACGTACAACATTCATTACCCCATTTGGTTAGCTCCCCAGTATTCCAGTCAAACGTGGGATTATGCAACTGCAACCAGGGAAGACCTAGAACCAAATCGTACGATAATCCCTGCATCAACAGTACAGAGCATTGCTCCAAATGCATGGAGCCAACAAGGAGTTCAAAAACAGGGGTATGCTGTGTAAAATAACCATTAGCAAGAGGAGTGGAGTCGATACCCACTACCGCGACAGGTTTAGGCAAATCAATCAGAGGCATAGCAAGGGACATAGCAAATTCCACAGACATGATATTAGTAGAGGACCCTGAATCCACGAAGGCACTGCCGGTAGCAGACCTACCACCAAAAGAGACCTGAAAGGGAAGCAAGATCTTAGTACGTTTCATATTTACGGGAAATACCGATGCGCCCAAGTGACCTCCCCGATGATCACTTAGACGCGGAAGTTCTCTGGCTGCAATCTTACGCCTAGGACAGGTGTTCACTTGATGCTTGTCGTCCCCACAGTAGAAGCAGAGACCATTCTTCCTGCGGAATTCTCTACGTTGTTGGGGGGACACGGAGGCCCCGAGTTGCATAGGAATCTCTGAATCTTTCGGGGAGGAACGAAGCAACGGAGCTTCGGGAGGCATCATGGGCGAGTCGGAGGAGAAAACACATAAACGTTCACGTTGTCGTTCCCTGAGACGTCGGTCAAGTCGTACCGCTAAAGCCATAACCTGGTCTAGGGAGTCAGAAGAGGGATAGCTAACTAGCAGGTCTTTCAGGGCATTCGACAGACCCAACCTAAACTGGCACCTTAAGGCAGGGTCATTCCACCGAGAAGCTACGCACCACTTCCGAAAGTCAGAGCAATACTCCTCAACAGGTCTCTTACCCTGACGTAAGGTCACCAGCTGACTCTCGGCAAAGGCAGTCCTGTCAGTCTCGTCATAAATAAGTCCGAGAGCAGAAAAGAAACAATCAACGGAGGAAAGTTCAGGGGCGTCAGGAGCCAAGGAGAAGGCCCACTCTTGGGGCACTTCCTGGAGCCGGGACATAATTATACCCACCCGCTGGCTCTCAGAACCTGAGGAATGAGGCTTTAAACGAAAGTAAAGCCTACAACTCTCCCGAAAGGAGAGAAAAGCCCTCCGGTCACCTGAGAACCGGTCGGGCAACTTGAGATGGGGTTCAAGAGGTGCGGTGAGGGGAACTACCAGGGTAGCATCAGGCTGGTTGACCCTCTGAGCCAGGGCCTGGACCTGTAGGGAGAGACCCTGCATTTGCTGAGCCAGCGTCTCACGGGGATCCATAGTGGTGTCATGGACCCGGGGTAGACTAGGTATGGGCTTGTGATTATGTAATGGCAGGGGGTAGGGAGACGGACAAGTGAGCCCTAATCTACCCGCCACTCTGTCCCTGCCTACTTGCAACGACCCGCCCTAGGCGACGGGGTACAACTGGGCGGCGGTCCCTGCGCTCAGTAAGTGCACGACAAACATACAAAGGAACACAAGCAAGAAAAAGGGGCCGTTGCCCACGGCAACACCGTGAGCAACCAGAGTGGTGAACGAGCCGAGTCAAGCCAGGAGTGTGCGAGGTACAAAACGAAAAGCAGAAGAGTAGTCGGTAAGCCAGGGTCTGTATGGAGCAGGATCAAAAATAGCAGGAGCTATAGCTGGGCCAGGAAACCACAAGGAAAGAATCACAAGCACCGAGGGACAGGAAGTGCAGGCTTAAATAGACCGAGGGCGGGAGCTAGCTGAGTCTGGCCAGGTTACGATAGGTTCTCCCACTCCTAAGCCTGCCAGCCTGAATGGTGGAAGCAGGAGTCAGTCTCAGGGATGTATACTCAGGTGCTGACTGATTAGTTCTGGGAGTTAACCCCGAAGCTGTGCCTGGCAGATCCTTTACACTTTCATATCCTGAACGTGAAGCTATGAGGGAGTATATCCAAGAATGCCTGGCCAAGGGTTTCATTCGCCCCTCAACTTCTCCTGTAGGTGCTGGCTTCTTCTTCGTGGGGAAGAAGGATGGTGGTCTTAGGCCGTGCATTGACTATCGGAACTTGAATAAGGTCACAGTAAGGAACCAGTATCCCCTTCCTTTGATTCCGGATCTTTTTAATCAGGTTCAGGGGGCCCAATGGTTCTCTAAGTTCGATCTACAGGGGGCATATAACCTTATCCGCATCAAAGAGGGGGAGGAGTGGAAGACTGCGTTCAACACGCCCGAAGGTCATTTCGAATACCTGGTCATGCCCTTTGGGTTGTGTAATGCCCCTGCCGTCTTCCAGAATTTTATTAATGAAATTCTGAGAGATTACCTGGGAAATTTTCTTGTAGTGTACCTTGATGACATACTAGTGTTTTCCAAGGACTGGTCCTCCCACGTGGAGCATGTCAGGAAGGTCCTCCAGGAAAATAATCTGTTTGCGAAAACCGAAAAATGTGTGTTTGGGGTACAGGAGATACCATTTTTGGGTCAAATCCTCACTCCTCATGAATTCCGCATGGACCCTGCCAAGGTTCAGGCTGTGGCGGAATGGGTCCAACCTGCCTCCCTGAAGGCGCTACAGTGTTTTTTGGGGTTCGCTAACTATTACAGGAGATTTATTGCCAACTTCTCGGTCGTCGCTAAGCCTCTTACGGACCTCACTCGCAAGGGTGCTGATGTCCTCCACTGGCCTCCTGAGGCCGTCCAGGCTTTTGAGACCCTCAAGAAGTGCTTTATCTCGGCCCCCGTGCTGGTTCAGCCCAACCAAAGGGAGCCATTTATTGTGGAGGTTGACGCGTCCGAGGTGTGAGTGGGGGCCGTCTTGTCCCAAGGTACCAGCTCCCTCACCCATCTCCGCCCCTGTGCTTACTTCTCTAGGAAGTTTTCGCCCACGGAGAGTAACTATGATATTGGCAACCGCGAACTTTTAGCCATTAAATGGGCTTTTGAAGAGTGGAGTCACTTCCTGGAGGGGGCCAGACACCAGGTAACGGTCCTTACTGACCACAAGAATCTGGTTTTCCTAGAATCTGCCCGGAGGCTTAATCCTAGACAAGCTCGATGGGCGCTATTCTTTACCAGATTTAACTTCTTGGTTACCTATAGGGCTGATTTCACTGTATAGTTAGATAGAAATCTAATTGTGCTCCCACAATATAAAGAAATTTAATTATAAGGTTCACTGAAATGACAACTGAGTAAAAAGATATCTTTAATAGTAACTAGTTTAAAAACAGGGGTAACACACCACTGTGACATAAGCCCCACCGTGAAAATTAAAAAATGTATTAAACAAAAGAAACACTGAGTTATTGTGATACCTATATCTCTGTGTTTAAACGATATTTGTAGGAATCAGCATATACCCAGGGCACAACAGTAGTACAAACCCTAATTGAAGCATAGGTGTCCGACAAAATCGGATCTCCTAACGCTGGGTGTAACACAATATAATTGTCCCCAATGCACACATTCCATAGACATTAAACGACCCTACGCGTTTCAGATACTCATCCTCAGGGGTCCGTATCTTGGTAACTCTGGCCTCATCACCAGCGATATTAGTATTCAACAGCGGATATTCCGCTGTGCGTCACGGGAAGATGCACGTATCGATGTCAACGGCATCGGCATCGATACGTGCATCTTCCCGTGACGCACAGCGGAATATCCGCTGTTGAATGTGTGCATTGGGGACAATTATATTGTGTTACACCCAGCGTTAGGAGATCCGATTTTGTCGGACACCTATGCTTCAATTAGGGTTTGTACTACTGTTGTGCCCTGGGTATATGCTGATTCCTACAAATATCGTTTAAACACAGAGATATAGGTATCACAATAACTCAGTGTTTCTTTTGTTTAATACATTTTTTAATTTTCACGGTGGGGCTTATGTCACAGTGGTGTGTTACCCCTGTTTTTAAACTAGTTACTATTAAAGATATCTTTTTACTCAGTTGTCATTTCAGTGAACCTTACCTATAGGGCTGGGTCCAAAAATATTAAGGCTGTTGCACTGTCACGTAGTTTCATGGCCAATCCTCCTTCTGAGGAGGATCCTGCTTGTATTTTACCCCCTGGTATAATCGTTTCTGCCACTGATTCTGATTTAGCCTCTGACATTGCGGCTGATCAAGGTTCAGCTCCCGCGAACCTCCCTGGGGACAAGCTGTTTGTCCCCCTGCAATACCGGCTAAGGGTACTCAGGGAAAACCATGACTCCGCACTATCTGGTCATCCTGGCATCTTGGGTACCAAACACCTCATTACCAGAAACTATTGATGGCCTGGGTTGCCTAAAGACGTTAGGGCTTACGTCGCCGCTTGTGAGGTTTGTGCTAGGTCCAAGACCCCTAGGTCCCGACCTGCGGGCTTACTACGTTCTTTGCCCATTCCCCAGAGACCTTGGACCCATATCTCCATGGATTTTATCACCGATTTGCCTCCATCTCAGGGCAAGTCGGTGGTGTGGGTGGTAGTAGACCGCTTCAGCAAGATGTGCCACTTTGTGCCCCTTAAGAAACTACCTAACGCCAAGACGTTAGCTTCTTTGTTTGTTAAACACATTTTGCGTCTCCATGGGGCCCCAGTCAATATCGTTTCTGACAGAGGGGTACAATTTGTTTCCTTATTTTGGAGAGCTTTTTGTAAAAAGTTGGAGATTGATCTGTCCTTCTCCTCCGCCTTCCATCCCGAAACTAATGGCCAAACGGAAAGGACTAATCAATCCCTGGAACAATATTTAAGGTTTCATCTCTGACTGTCAATTTGATTGGGTCTCATTCCTTCCCCTCGCCGAATTTTCCCTGAATAACCGGGTCAGTAACTCGTCAGGGGTCTCCCCGTTTTTCTGTAATTTCGGGTTTAATCCAAGGTTCTCCTCCGTTTCTCCTGGTTGTTCCAATAATCCCGAGGTAGAGGTCGTTCATCGGGAACTGTGCACAGTCTGGGCCCAGGTTCAGAAGAACCTAGAGGCGTCCCAGAGCGTACAAAAGATTCAGGCTGATAGAAGACGTTCTGCTAACCCCCGGTTTGTCGTCGGGGATCTGGTGTGGTTGTCGTCTAGGAACTTGCGCCTTAAGGTCCCTTCCAGGAAGTTTGCTCCCCGATTTATTGGGCCTTATAAGGTCATTGAAGTCCTCAACCCTGTATCCTTCTGTCTGGAGCTGCCCCCATCCTTTCGCATACACGACGTCTTTCATGCCTCCCTCCTTAAACGCTGCTCCCCGTCCTGGTCCCCCTCGAGGAAACCTCCTGTTCTCATTCTCACCCCTGAGGGGGTGGAATTTGAGGTGGCCAAGATTGTGGACAGTAGGATGATCCAGGGCTCCTTCCAGTACCTGGTCCATTGGAGAGGATACGGGCCGGAGGAGAGGACTTGTGTAACCTGCTCGAGATGTTCACGCTGGGGTATTGGTCAGGAGGTTCCACCTTCTCTTCCCCACTAAACCGGGTCCTCTTAGTAAGGGTCCGGTGGCCCCTCATAAAAGGGGGAGTACTGCAAAGGATCTGCCAGGCACTACGTCTGTGGATACTCCAAGGATTAATCAGTCGACACCTTAGGCCAGACCTCTTAGACTGACACCGGCTCCCACCAATCAGGGTGGCAGGCTCAGGAGTGGGAGACCCTATCGCGGCCTGGTCAGTCGGAGTTAGCTCCGCCCCCTGTCCATTTATACCTGCCGTTTTCTCTTCCTCATTGCTTGTTATTCTTCTTGGATTCCTGGCCCCACTGCTGCCTTGCTCCAGCCTGCTTCTGCCGTGCTTCTGCCTTGCTTCAGTTCCCGCTTATCCTGCTTCGCTCTGCCCCTGGCTTGCTTCCTGCTCCGTGCTCTGCGTTTGTATACTCCACTACATCCTGATCCTGACTGGCTCGTTCACCACTCCGTTTCCTCACGGTGTTCCGTGGGCTACTGCCCCTTCCCTTGCTTGTTCCCTGTTTGTATCCCCTTGCACTTAGTCAGCGTAGGGACCGCCGCCAAGTTGTACCCCGTCGCCTAGGGCGGGTCGTTGCAAGTAGGCAGGGACAGGGCGGTGGGTAGATTAGGGCTCACTTGTTCCCTTCACCTCCTTCCTGCCATAACATTCTGCAGTGGGGAAGATACAGGCCGGGCTTCAGGCCACCCTGAGAACAGGTCTACACATACGAGCACCTTTTCATACACACCTACCTCGGGTAGTTGTATGTTCTGCATTCGCTGGGACAGGTAATCTGGCAGGAGTGCACCTTTCATAGGTACCTTTGCCGTTTTACCTATGTCATGCCATGCGCACATCATGCAGGCTGCTACAAACCTAGTGGTGGCATTATTGTATCCAGGGACAAGCCAATTTACTGACACCTGGCTGCACATACTCTTGTTGTCAGGTCTGTCATCTCTTGCCCTTTCAATTGGCTTACCCGATGATCCAATAAAGTTCCTACTACCAATGGGCCCATAATTGTGGGCAATGCCAAAAGCGTACCTAGAGTCAGTGTAAATGTCGGCCATCTTACCTTTTGCCAGGTTACAAGCCACAGTGAGCACCTCCAGCTCCGCTCCTTGAGATGAACAAGAAGGGGAGAGTGGTTTCTGGATGATTTACCTGGTGCACCATATCCTGTCTTGTACATACTGTATATAATAAAGTATCTCTACATTACAAATTTACATTGGAAACCCATGTCACATATAGTTAGAACATTTCAAAAGGATGGAGTTTTATTTTTCCACATTCATCTGATGATCCAGGACACTTGTAAACCCCACCCGGTCCTGTAAATAACTGATTAATACAAAAACAAACAAATTATGTTACTGAAATCTGGCATAAAATGAACAATATTGAGACATTTTTTTTTGTTTTGCTTTCTCATCTAAATCCATAAAGACTCATCTGTGAGTGACGTCACCTCACCTCCTGTGTAAATTTGCTGGAGGGGGATGGTCTCTTACACAATACCTCATATTGGGTGGAGACTACAGCACAGCATACCCAGTGCCATATTTACCGTTCTGGAAGGATCTGGAACCATCTATACAGAAAAACCTCAAAATTTAGGTTACTGTCATACACATTTAATCTGTATTACTCATTGACTTTCTCCTGACTAAAATACATTTTAACTTTAAAATAACTTACAACCATTTACCTGTAAAACATCATAAATTTTCAAAAATAATATTTAGGAAGTACTATACCACATGCCTGCATGTGTAAAAAGAAAAACAACACAAATGTAATTATTTATTCAATAAAACAGAAAATAATATACCTGGTAATATTAATTACTGCAAACCAATAAACTATATATAAGAATAGGGAACAGTGGGGTACATACATGTTCAAGACCCCGTGTCTAACAATATCTGTATTTTAATTAATTTGAATTAACATCAAAACATTAAAATATTAAATCTTATCACATCATAACAGATAAATATGCAACATAACTTTTATCTTTTTGCAGACAAATCCAGCCGGCTGTAATATTTTTCTCGCTTGGTGTAGTTACGGACAACAGCGCATGCGCAAAGCTAAGAAACATTCCTTTACACAGAGGAGAGGAACTGATTTTAACCCTATACACAAGACACTAACATTTTTATTTTTTTTAGACATTACGGCTGTTAAAAATAAGAACATACAATATAGATCTGCTTTATTGTGGTCGCTGGTTTCAAACTTCACACATGTTACATTACACACATGTCTCACACATCACACAGATGTCACATCACACCCATTCACATTACACTCCCCCCGTTCTGACCCACATTAGTCACTGCAATGTACCGCGTTGCTCCATTTTCTTCACTCTTCCTATCAAAATTTACACCTGTATTCAAATTGTTCTCTCATATCAACTTACTTGTAACCACCTGTAATCACTTACGTTGTCCTTTTAACTTATGCCTTGTCCTGGCCATCCACCATCCCTTACTCAACTTTCCACAAGCCATTCTATTTATCACATGCAAACATCCATCTTACGGCTGCCAGCATCTTCAACAATTTTTTTCTACAGTGTGTTGTTTTGCCTTCACATACTTTACAATTAAAGCCCCAGCTCCTTTTGCTCATTCTACTATAATGATGGCCGGGACCCATGCCCCATGGCTGTCCCGCATTTTTGTCTCACTTTCTCCTGACCCCATGGTCAGAGAGCAGTAGTGTGATTTCAGGTAAATCCCCCACCTCCAGGCAAACTGGCCATGTTTGCCGACAGATATCTCTGACCAGTCTATCTCCTAGACTGTCTTACCAATACGATATCAAAAGTCGTTCCTCCAGACATTCTAGCAGTAGGATATCCTTTCCTCTGATCCCTCACTGTATTGAACATCAAGAACAGACAAAATGCTGCCAATCAACAATTGCAAGAGCAAATTCTTCAACACAATCGACATTCATGAACCTCCATTGAATCAAACAGGAGTTGGTCACATTCATTTTAAACATCTACAAAGCCCTCACTGCCGGGGTATAGCTTTTGGTTCATACAGAAGGACCCTTACACACAGTATTACAAGATGTGTGCTTAAAGTATATCAATGATTATTCAAAACAACATTCAAAGTTTTCCCTGTTGCACTGGATTCTCCATTATCGGGACTTAACCATTGAAGCCCTTGTGGTACTACAGGATATTACTCACAAATATCCAACTTTTCTCTCACCTAACAGTCAGTACCTCCCAACTATAATCCCAGAGCAAACGGGTAACAGAACAACTATTAATCCTCAACGATTTTACACAACTAAATAAGAAAATGACACTATAACAGAGCAGCAAGCACAAGTTTTTCGTTTGTTTTTTTTCCTCACTGTCCAAACTACAATCCTTTCATTTCAAATACTTCACATGTGAGTTACAACTTCTCTCCGCCATGCGCTACGTCACCGCATTCCAAAGGGGGAAGTCTTACACTTCTCACAATTTTTTTCTGGTTAACAATGTAATTGCTGGCAAAATTCTCTCATGTCTTTCATATCAACAGTTAAAGATCACGTACGCACCTGCAATCTTTCATCACACAAAAAGTTTCAACATACCTTTTTGGATCCGTCTTTCATACCACTGCTGGATAAAGTGCCACGTCCAGAAGATGTGACGTCATGACAGCTAAATTCCGAGGCTTACACAATACATGTGTGAATGGTGTAAGAATAAGCTCCTTAGTTACCGCGTTTTTTTGTAATTCACAAATGTAAATCGCCATACCTCTCTAGCGACAGCTATCAGACGAGCAATCTCCCGGGTTTATTCGGCACCATTACTTCCGGGGAAGTCAATGGCTCAAAATATATTAGACTGAAATTTAGACGAGTGTTCCAACAGACATTCACGCCAGGCACTTTATCCATCATCCTAATCAGGATATTTCATACCAATATATATATAGAGAGAGGAGAAATGACACACAGACGCTGCTGGTATGATCAAAAATACTCCTCTGGAGGTTTATTTTCAAACTCAACTATAATAATATCATTCAAATGGGGTGTAAACTTGAGGTTAACCAATCAGAGGCAATGTGACAATAACTCTTATTCAGCCAATAGCAGACCATAAGAATATTTCAAATATATAATTCTAATTCTTCATTAAAAAGCTGACATGAGGTAACACCTGGAGACAAGCATATAATGGGCAGTTGTTAGTGATTTGTTCTCATGGGGCTACACGCTACAATGGGGCTATGATGGCCATACGTTTAACACATGGAGATAAGATGTTTTTGAATTATATAGCGGAAAGTTCATTACAAAATGGAGTAATTCGGCATCCTGCTTGATAATTCATAATGTAATTTCATACAGAGAATATAAGCAAATAAACCATCTTTCACAGGCTTATGTAATATGAGGAGGCAAAAACGAAAAACTGATCTTCGTCCTTATGGCAAAAATGGCTCGGTCCTTAAGGGGTTAATAAGCAGGTGACGCCCCGTGATTTTTATTTTTTATTTGACAAAGATATACAGTGAAGGAAATAAGTATTTGATCCCTTGCTGATTTTGTAAGTTTGCCCACTGTCAAAGACATGAATAGTCTAGAAATTTTAGGCTAGGTTAATTTTACCAGTGAGAGATAGATTATATAAAAAAAATAAAAAAAAATAACATTGTCAAAATTATATATATTTATTTGCATTGTGCACAGAGAAATAAGTATTTGATCCCTTTGGCAAACAAGACTTAATACTTGGTGGCAAAACCCTTGTTGGCAAGCACAGCAGTCAGACGTTTTTAGTAGTTGATGATGAGGTTTGCACACATGTTAGATGGAATTTTGGCCCACTCCTCTTTGCAGATCGTCTGTAAATCATTAAGATTTCGAGGCTGTCGCTTGGCAACTTGGATCTTAAGCTCCCTCCATAAGTTTTCGATGGGATTAAGGTCTGGAGACTGGCTAGGCCACTCCATGACCTTAATGTGCTTCTTTTTGAGCCACTCCTTTGTTGCCTTGGCTGTATGTTTCGGGTCATTGTCGTGCTGGAAGACCCAGCCACGAGCCATTTTTAGTGTCCTGGTGGAGGGAAGGAGGTTGTCACTCAGGATTTGACGGTACATGGCTCCATCCATTCTCCCATTGATGCGGTGAAGTAGTCCTGTGCCCTTAGCAGAGAAACACCCACAAAAAACATAATGTTTCCACCTCCATGCTTGACAGTGGGGACGGTGTTCTTTGGGTCATAGGCAGCATTTCTCTTCCTCCAAACACGGCGAGTTGAGTTAATGCCAAAGAGCTCAATTTTAGTCTCATCTGACCACAGCACCTTCTCCCAATCACTCTCAGAATCATCCAGATGTTCATTTGCAAGCTTCAGACGGGCCTGTACATGTGCCTTCTTGAGCAGGGGGACCTTGCGGGCACTGCAGGATTTTAATCCATTACGGCGTAATGTGTTACCAATGGTTTTCTTGGTGACTGTGGTCCCAGCTGCCTTGAGATCATTAACAAGTTCCCCCCGTGTAGTTTTTGGCTGAGCTCTCACCTTCCTCAGGATCAAGGATACCCCACGGGGCGAGATTTTGCATGGAGCCCCAGATCGATGTCGATTGACAGTCATTTTGTATGTCTTCCATTTTCTTACTATTGCACCAACAGTTGTGTCCTTCTCACCCAGCGTCTTACTTATGGTTTTGTAGCCCATTCCAGCCTTGTGCAGGTCTATGATCTTGTCCCTGACATCCTTAGAAAGCTCTTTGGTCTTGCCCATTTTGTAGAGGTTAGAGTCAGACTGATTAATTGAGTCTGTAGACAGGAGTCTTTTATACAGGTGACCATGTAAGACAGCTGTCTTTAATGCAGGCACCAAGTTGATTTGGAGCGTGTAACTGGTCTGGAGGAGGCTGAACTCTTAATGGTTGGTAGGGGATCAAATACTTATTTCTCTGTGCACAATGCAAATAAATACATATACTTTTGACTATGTGATTTTCTTTATTTTTTTTTATATAATCTATCTCTCACTGGTAAAATTAACCTAGCCTAAAAATTCTAGACTGTTCATGACTTTGACAGTGGGCAAACTTAGAAAATCAGCAAGGGATCAAATACTTATTTCCTCCACTGTATATCTGAAATGTATGGGAAGCGCTATGGGTAGCAAAATGTCACAACAATATGCTAACCTGTTCATGGCCAAACTAGAGGAGATGTTTTTATCAACCTGCGCAACTAAACCTCTGGCATATTTCCGGTACATTGATGACCTGCTGATAATCTGGACAGGCTCTGAACATGAACTGCTTTCTTTCCATAAAAACTTCAACAAGTTCCATCCTACCATCAAACTCACTCTCAACTACTCAACATCTCAAATACATTTCCCGGACATGACCATATACATGAGAAACCATACCATACAAACAACAATATACCATAAACCTAGAGGCCGTCCAGCATACCTGAGATGGAACAGCTTTCATCCAAGACACATAAAGAAATCCATCATCAACAGCCAGGCTCTGCGGTACATACGGATCTGTTCAGACAGTGAAGACAGAAAACAGCACCTGCTATCACTGAGGAATACATTCCTACAACAGGAATTATAGATGATCAGATCTACAGAGCAACAAAAATTCCAAGGAGCAATACTCTGGTGTACAAAAAGAAGGAAGACAACAGCAGGGTACCCCTAGTGGTCATATACAACCCACAAATTAACATCTTGAGGAAAATTTCTGCTGATCTCCAACCTGTATTTAACAAAGACAATAAACTGAAGGAAATATTCCCGGATTTACCTCTCCTTGCATACAACCAACCACCAAACCTAAGGAATCTCTTGGTCAGAAGTGCCTCTCATCACTTTCAGAGACTGCCACCTTTCCTTGTAACAGTAGAAAATGCAAGACCTGTACCAACATCTTGTCATTAAACACCATCCACATACAAAACACGCACCAGGACTATAAAATCACTGGCACGTTCTCCTGTACATCCTCCAATGTAGTGAACATGATCCTGTGTACAAGGTGCATAGATAACGGAATCTACATCAGAGAAAAAAAACAAAAACTACAAACCAGGATGAATCTTCACAGACATACAATAAAAAAGCAACTGGATACACCCGTGGGAAAACACTTCTCTGAACCTGGTCACAGTTTGGCAGATTTAAAAGTCCTAATACTAAAGGGTCATTTTAAAAACAACAGAGCGAGAAAAAATTGGGAATTCAAGCTGATGATAAAATTTCAGTCATTGACACAAGGCCTCTATCGAACACCTGGATTTATGAGCCACTACATGGACACACATCACATCCCCCATCAGACTGACTCCAGATGCCTTAACTCCTAAATCATCACCCCTATAACCTCAGTTTTATTGCCCCGGCTTATCTTGATGATGTATCACCTTATGTACTAATTGTCTTTTTGTAACATCTAAATGAGCTTTTTTCGTAAAAAGCCTGAAGAAGGAGCCTGTGTGCTCTGAAAGCCGCATATAGAACTTTTATGGTTAGCCAATAAAGGTATCATACCTTCTATACTTTTTATCTTTTTTGACACAAAAGTATTTAACATTGCACATTAGCTTAACCTGTAAATTCTGAAATAGACTCTTTGGTAATATACTAATGGGCCTGAATCAGTCAAAGTACCCAACCGCTAATAATAGTTTCCTAATATCTTTCCATACTTTATGTAAGTAAAGGTACAGTATACCCATTTTATAAGGTTGAGCTCCAAAAATCCAGAAAATTTGAACTAAAGTATTATATCCTATAGGTACTACTTGATCCAAAAAGTATATATTTATAGACACTCCCCCCCCCCCCAACCTTTAATTTGTTTAAATTTCACGACAAGATAGTAAAATTTTATATCTGGAACCCCTAGATCTCCACACGCAGCTCCCATATGTAATTTCTTAAGAGCGATACGACGCTTCTTATCTTTCCAAATAACAGTTCTAAATATGGCGTTTAGAATTTTAAAGAAATTCTTCTTTATCCATATTGGTGCGTTAGAAATAAACAAGATTTTTGGCAGGAGCACCATCTTAATAAGAGCTAATCTATCCGCCATTGACAGTGGGAGTTTCTTTCATACCAACATTTTTTGCTTCATATCCTCCAGTAGGGGTACGCTGTTTAGTATTCATTCATAGGCCAAACAACAGTCTATGTAAAGTCCTCGCACAAGCGTACCTGTAATAGTACAGACAGTAGCAGAGGCTTAGGCATAGATGGAACTTGAAGGTAGATGACGCCACACAAGGCAGATGATACCAGGCGTGGCAGATGACACCAGACGTGGTGTATGACAACAGACGTGGCTCCAACAATAGAAGAGGCACCGGAGCAAACACAGTGCGAAATACAGAGCACGGGAACACTGGGAACAGGATAACACTAAGGAACCATTTGCTAAGACTAACATGGGAATACATAACAACGCTCAGGCAAGGAGTAGAAGGGCAGAGTCCTTCTTATAGTCCTGGGTGATCTGGAGATAATTTGTAATTATTTTCATGTGCGCGCTCTAGCCCTTTAAGACCAAAAACGAGCATGCACGCACCCTCGAGAACACTGTTGAGCAGAGCGGCCACGAGTGCTGGTGTCTCCTAGGATGGAGATGCTGGCCAGAACACAGAGGTCTGCGGTCGCAGCCATCGAGGGGTGAGTGCGGGCATTACAAAAACCTACTTATTTCCGATAAATAGTTTTCGGGTGTGTACTGCGCCTCTGGAGGCCATCACACGCCATCTGGATCCAGCAGAGTGGCCCTTAAACCAAGAGGTCTATGTCGATATCATCCATGGGACATTCCGCAAATAGATCTATTCCCTTCTGCAAAACATACTAAGTCTGCTGCTTTTTTCTTGTTGAATTTGTCTTTGCTGCTCATTTATTATATATTTTTTTGTATTTATGTTGTTATAACAATGTGGAATTAAAATGACTAATTTTTAAATATATCCATGAAGATTTTTTTTGTTTCTATGCTCCTATATGGGTCTTATTTGGTTTGATATATGCTTGGGAGTTTAAACCATCA